>NC_136429.1:130698991-130721491 GCF_052849685.1 Lactuca virosa
CATTGTGAATTTTCAAAGATTCACATTTTGAATTTTACGTAAAAAAAAAAATTCGAATTTTATATCATTGGAAAAAGGATAAAAAGTTATGAATTTCTGTATTTTTAGTTTTTTTTTATGAAAAATAAGTTCTAAAAATTGAAAAAAAGATTGGTTCCTTGGTTAATTATGGTTCTCTATTGAACGTCACCCTCTATATATATATATATATATATATATATATATATATATATATATATATATATATATATATATATATATATATATATATAATGTCTCGTCTTTCATTGTGTTGAAGAATATAAACTATATAAACTCTGTTCCCAATATAGCGTCATTTTTGTGATGTGGGATAATAAGTTCAACAAAGAACAACTCATATTATCAATGCTAAGTACTCAAGCAGCAACATGTTTGGCCAACTTTAAAAAACATGATATTAATATTGCCAAGTTCTTTAATCAACATAAGCACAAAAAGGTTGATGCTTTGAGACTAGGTTGTTAAACAGTAAAAACTACTATATATGATTACAGTTTAACAAAATTATTAGCATTGTTTTTATGATAAAATATGGAAAATAAATCGTTTAATATTAACAATCATAGATCTTTTTTACTTAATAACGACAATTATATGTAACTAAATTCTTCTAATTTTTTTTAAAGTGGGTATCCGGAACCGAAACCGGAACCGCCAGTTCCGGTTCCGGTTCCAAAAAGTTTAGAACCGCTACAACCGGTTCCAACATCATAGGAACCGCCAGTTACGGTTCCAGTTCCATCAAATTTAGCCGGGTACCCGCCTATGCTCACCCCTACTATGAAAGCTAGTAGAGTAACCTCATAATCGTTGTTCTCTTACTGGTAGGTAGGTTAATAAGGGCAAGAATGATGCTTTTGATCCCGGAGACGATGCATATCTTTATGACGCTTGAAGAATGATAAAATTTAATTCTATTAATTTTTAATTATTTGGATGAAATATTTAGGTGATGTTTGTTTTGCCAAGATATTTAGGTGCAACTTGTAATAAGAATATTTAGGTGATGTTTGTTTTTTCGAAGACATTTAGGTGTAGACTATAATAAGAAGTTATTTATTTATTTACTTATTTTTATAACGCCTCTATTCCGCTGTAGTAAACTGAAATTTAAACAAATTGATTTTACAAATTTAAAAGAGTTTTCCAACACCAATTTTAATAATTTTAGTCTTACAGTATTGAAAAAAAAAATTTATACAACAAAATTAGTCTTACAATAACAATAGTTAATGCACGTAAGTGTGATGATTTTGAGCTATGCGGTGCTTTTTTGTGGATCATTATTATCGGTAACACTTCTAGTCATTACTTAGAAAGATCTTTTATAGTTATAAAAGTGATAATTTCATAAAATTAAACGAGTCTTTTTCGTTTGGTAAAATCCAATACAAGAATGAAAGACACGCTATTTCTTTTAAAAAAATATTTTTTATCTGCTAAGAATTATTACAAGGCCCAATTGATTCAACAATTACATTATTGAAGTTATCATGTGATTAGTTTAGAATTTATACTTTTAACTATGCGTATTCTTTTAGGAGCATTATGGAATAATGAAGCATGTAGATCATATTGAAGTCAGGATCCAAAGGAAACTTGGGCCTTTATTACTTGGATGGTATTCGCAATTTATTTGTATATTCGAACAAATAAAAACTTTCAAGGGGGCAAATTCAGGCTTTCTTATTATTTGGATATGCTATTTTAGGTTAAATCTATTAGGAATAGGGCTACATAGTTATGGTTCAACTAGGTTAACCTCTAGTTAATTTCCAAAAAAAGTTCTTATGAATACAAACAAAATGCGGTGTATATAAAACACCTGGTGTCAACCGGCGATAACCGTGTGAATCAAGTCAAGTAGTGTAGTGATTCACATGGTTTTCGCAAATACGAAGTATATTGAGTGAAAATTCAAATTCATATTTTTCTTTTACTTTATTTATTTAAGATTTAGGAGAATAAAAATCATTCTTCTTTTTTCTTTCTATCAGTCAACTAACTCTAAAAAACCATAGGATTTTTTTTATTAAGAAAACTATCCATAAAAATAATTAGATAGAATATCTTCAACCTTGTCAACTGATAGTGAAAAAACAAAGCGATTACATATCAAAGAATTCTCATATACATTTCTAGATCAGTTTTAGACTTATCAACAAAAATCCTTATCTCATCTATCTATTATAAATAACAATTGATAAATAATTTTTTTATAGTTGATTGTATAATGTGTACCCGTAAGAACACAACAAATAAATAGGCGGTTATTCTATTTTCATCATACAATGATTATTCAATTTTTTTTTATCATAATTAAATCAACAGAGGTTATTTGTAACGTCCCAAAAATAAGACCAAAAATTTCATTTTTAATTTTATAGAAACAATAACTCAAAACATTGTCATACAACCCAAAAGACCAAAGTGTGTCACTACATCATATCATATCAAAGTAAATCTCAGAATGCGGAAAAAGGTGGTGTGTGCTCTGCAATCATCTCGGGCTCTTCCCTTTCGATCCTGAAATGCCTGAAACATAAACTGAAAACCGTAATCCTGAAGCTTAGTGAGTTCCCCAAAATACCACATACCATACGTAAATAACCATATACTAGGCCCCCGACCCACATCGGGCCTCGCCCGGTATCGAGTCCCATTTGGCCTCGGGCCCCGCCCAACATCGAGCCCCGCTCGGATTACAGATCTGTCATTCATTAGGCCCCGCCTGACATCGGGCCCCGCCCGGTACACATAATAAACATATAACATATAATCATGCTAACACATGAGATAATCACAAAACAATAGCATACAATACAGTCATCGAGCCTCGCCCGGCATCGAGCCTCGCTCGTTATACATACCAACACATAACACATGTAAGAGTCATGCAGACATCTAGCATCCTATCATAAATAATCATGGGCCGGCATTGGCGCCTTCGACCCGCTAAACAAAGTGAGGAAACTCACCTCAGACTGCTGAATCTCATAGATAAAACACTGACTGCTGGCCCGCTAAAATCCACACGCTATAATCACAAAATAACATCCTATTATTAATTGGATCCCGAAAAACACTAAGAGTCCAAACTAGGGTAAAAGACTTTTTTACCCTTTCCCTAACTTGGACCAAGGCCAAGGCCCAATCCAACTGTCCAAAAAGCCCAAAATCCAAAATAATCACCCAAAGCCCAAATATGGCCCAATTTTCCAAATTGGGCCTAAATCCCTTCATGGGCCTTCAACCAAAAGAGTCCAATAAAATATCAACAGCCCAACAATGGAATTCTGATGGCCAACAAGGCCTAAGACTACTAAGGTCCTAAATGGGTCCAATTCCGAGGAGCCTGCAATTCTAAAGCCCACTGCTGAGTACGCAGGGCATACTCAGCTCGTATGCTTAGCGTACTCGCTTTGGGGATTGTACGCGCTGCGTACCAACTTGTACACCCAACGTACTCCCCATCTTGTCCAACTTCCCTCATTCATGTTCTTAATCGATTAAGACTTCAACCCAACCCTCATATCTGACTTCCTTAAGGTGGTTTATCACGTAAAGTTGGAAACTTTACGTGCATGCATGGCTTAATGGGGCTCTATAGCTCAAAAAAGCTTAACAAATGACTTAACACATGTATGAGTCCATAAATACCATAAAGTTTGCACTTTTATGCATAAGGGACCCTCAAAACATCTAGATCTACAAGATTTAGCTTCTACAATGACCTTAGGTCATCAAGACCAACCAAAATGGACCAAAATGACCATAAACAAGCTAAAGAGTAGATCAATGCAAAGAGTAGACAAGGTATGGACTTTATACCTCAAAAGTCACCAAAAGATGGAGCTAAATCTGAATCTCTAAGCTCTCCTCCAAGGAATGAGTCTTCAAAATTTTTTTCAAGCACTTCAAGATGCACAAAACCCACCAAAGTTCAAAACTATGGCTCAAAAGAACCACACAAGGAAAAGGGACGAATTTGGGTTTTCAAAGGTATGGAGGTTGGTTAAACAAGGACAAATGAGGCTATCATATGGTTTATATAGGTTACAAGCCCTAAAATTAGGGTTTCACAAATGCTCATGTATGCCATCCGTACTCCACGTATGCCAAGCGTACGTGGATGAGCTTCATGACCAACATCGAGCTAGTACGTTGAGCGTACAAACTAGTAGTGCTCCCCAATTTTGGAAACTTTTCAATATGAAGGGTTAAACATGAAACTTACCAAAATCAAGTGTTACAATTCTCCCCCACTTGAATCAGACTTCGTCCTAGAAGTCAGCTGCTCCAAATAACTCCGAGTAGTGCTCCCCCATCTCATCTTCCGGCTCCCACGTCCATTCAGAACCCTTGCGATGCTGCCACTAAACTTTTACCAACTCAACAATCTTGTTCCTCAAGGTTTCCGTCTTCCGGTCAAGAATCGCCAACGGTCTCTCAATATAATTCAGGAGATCATCCATCTGAATATCCTCCAACGGTACCACTATGGAATCATCCACTAAGCACTTCTGTAGCTAAGAGACATGGACCGTGTTATGAATCTGACTGAGTACATCTAGAAGATCCAAGTGATATGCAACCCTTCCCACCCGAGCCAAAACCCTGAAAGAAACAATATACATGGGGCCCAAATTGCCCCTCTTCTTGAATCGTATGGCACCTTTCCAAGGTGACACCTTCAGGAGAACCATATCCCCCACCTGAAACTCTAAGTCTGATCGGTGCCTGTCGGCATAACTCTTCTACCGACTCTGAGTTGTCTGGAGCTTATTCCGAACCTGTTGAATCAACTCAGTGGTCTTGAGTACCACCTTGGTACTCCTCATAACCAGCTGACCAACCATGCCCCAACAAATCAGGGTCCTGCATTTCCTCCCGTAGAGCATCTCGAAAGGAGGTCGATCAATGCTGGCGTGATAACTGTTGCTATATGAAAATTACTCTAACAGAAGATACGTATCCCAACTCCCACCAAAGTCCAAAACACATGCCTGCAACATATCCTCTAGGTTCTGAATAGTCTGCTCGCTCTGACCATCAGTTTGCGGAAGGAATGTTGTGCTGAAATGGAGACGAGTACCCAACTCACAATGGAACCTTTTCCGAAATCTGGATGTAAACCTGACATCCCTGTTGGAAACCATGAAAACCGGCACCCCATGCCCTGCCACAACCTCCCTGATGTACACCTCGACTAACTTCTCCCCAAAGATACTCTCCTGAATCTGGATGAAATGCACGCTCTTTGTCAATTGATCCACAATGACCTAAATCGGATCCACTATGCATGCCGTCCGAGGTAACTCCGTGACGAAATCCATCGTAATATCATCCCATTTCCATACACGGAATCTCCAACGGCTGCATCTTGTCATGAGGTCGCTGGTGTTCGGCCTTGACTTTTTTGTAAGTCATGCACCGCTCCACATACCAAGCCACATCCCGCTTCATGCAGGGCCGCCAATAATCAGGACGAAGATCCCTATACATCTTCGTCACCCCAGGATGAATGGAGAACCTAGAATTATGCGCCTCCGCTATTATAACCTGACGCACACCGCCCCAATACGGAACCCAAACCCGTCGATGAAGAGTCAACAACCCCCAACTATTAAAATTGAAGGAATTCACCTGACCCACAATACGCTCACTCTTTCAGTGCTCTTACTTCACAGCCTCGACCTGAGCCTCACGGATCCACTCCAATAGCGGAGTAATCACGTTCATCCTCAAACATATCTCCCTGATCGAAGTCGCGACCACCTTGCGGCTGAGAGCATTGGCCACCATATTGGCCTTCCCCGGGTGATAAAGGATATCACAATCATAATCCTTCACCACATCCAACCACCGACACTGCCTCATGTTCATAAACTCCAAATCTCAGATGGAAACATCGAAACCTCCCACCGCATCACAGCCTCAACCTTGGCCGGATCAACCAGAATACCATTATGGTTGACAAGGTGCCACAGAAACTGCACCTCATGTAACCAGAACTTACACTTGGAGAACTTTGCAAAAAGTCTCTCCCTCCTCAAAGTCTCTAGCACTTCCCTCAAGTGCTACTCGTGCTGCTCCTGGGTCTTGGAATAGAGCAAGATATCATCAATAAATACAATCACAGACCAATCCAACATCGGCCTGCACACGCGGTTCATGAGATCCATGAACACGGCTGGAGCATTGGTGAGCCCGATATGCATCACCACGAACTCATAATGACCATAACGAGTCCGGAAAGCTGTCTTCTGCACATCCTCATCTCTAACCCTCATCTGATGATAGCTCGATCGCAAATCAATCTTGGAAAACCAAGATGCATCCTGAAGCTGGCCAAACATATCATCAATCCTTGGGAGTGGATAACTGTTATTCACCGTTACCTTATTCAGCTCCCGATAGTCAATGCATATACGATAAGACCCATCCTTCTTCACAAACAAGATCGGTGCTCCACATGGCGAACTGCTCGGTCGAATGAATCCCTTGTCTAATAGCTCCTGCAACTGCATAGACAACTCCTGCATCTCAGTAGGAGCCAACCGATACGGTTCTTTGGCTATCCAAGCTGCACTTAAATCCAAATCATTCCTGAACTCAATCTGCCTCTCCGGAGGCACCCCAGGAAAATCCTTCGGAAATACATTGGGATAATCCTGCACAAACGACACATCATCCACAGTCGCCTTACCCTTATCCCAAGTATCCATAACATAGGCGACAAACCCAGAGCAACCCTGTTGAATATAACGCCTGACCCTCGCTGCTGAACACAAATACGACCCACTCTGAGCTCTCTCTCCCTGAACCAACAAATATCCCCCACTTGGGGTTCGAATCTGAACTAACTGTTGCTCACAATCGATCACCGCCCCATTGGGGCTCAGCCAATCCATACCCATAGTAAAATTGTTCCCACGAAAAAAGGATTGGAACAAAATCAATCAGATACTGCTCACCGAACATCTGAAGAATACAACCCCGATGAACCCTCGCTACCCGAACTGATCGATCATCTGCAATCTCGACATCCAAAGGACAATACAGCTCCCCCGGAGCTCTAGAAAACCTCTTGCAAAGTGCAAGGGATACAAAGGATCGGTTAGCCCCTGAATCAAACAATTCCACAGCAGAAATATCGTTCACGAGGAACGATCCTAAAATAAAACACATAAATATAAGCAAGAAATTCAATATAAATATAGAGATAAGGAGAAGAAACATACCCGTCACCACATTAGGTGCCACGTGAGCTCCTCGGCCGTCAACTGGAAAGCCCTGCTCCTCACAACAGGTGCATCTACCTTACCCTGTCGACCGTCAGTGATCCGAAGAGTCACAGGAGCGGGCGCTGACACCGGCCATGCAACAGCCAAAGTCGGACATTAGGCATTCTTGTGGCCTCTCTGATTGCAATGAAATAAAATCAGATCAGATCCTAGGGTGGTGGTGGTAGCAGTACAATCCCTGCTATAATGACTCGTCCGACCACACTTGAAGCTACACGAACCACCAACCTTGCACGGTCCCTCGTGCGTCCTGCCGAACTTCCCACAGTGGCTCCGGCCCTGCTGGCCTCTTGATCTCAAATCCTGAACCTTGGGCCTCTTGCCCGATCCCCCTGAAACCTGAGCCTGATTCGGCTTCCTCTTTCTCTCCATCTGAATAACAATCTCCCTCTCTTGGGCTCTCGCTATCATATCCTCTAATGTCTTGCAACTGGATCGGTTCACAAACTGCTGAATATCGCTCCATAACTTCTCGTGATACCTCGTCTTCTTCATCTCCTCGTCCGCCACATACTGCGGAACCAAAAGCGCCCTCTCCTGAAATATCGCGGTGATCTCAACCACCGTGTCAGTAGTCTGGCGGAGATCCTGAAACTCTCACGCCAACTGTTGCACCTCGATCACTGGTGCAAACTCAACCCTGAACCTGGTCACAACATCATCCCATGACCTGGAATCAACAACCTCATCACCAACGGAGCATCTAACCTCTTCCCACCAATCTCGTGCCATGTCCTTCAGAAGATAGGACACAAGTTTGACCTTTTCCCCCTCGGGACAACTGCTGGTGTGGAAAGTTTTAGCAACATCTACTAACCATTGTCTGCTCGCTATCGGGTCCTTCTCCCCGAAGTAGTCCAGAGCTCCACATGCCCAGAACTCCCTGAAGGTTAATGAACGCGCCCCTACCAAGGCCACCATCTCAGAACGAAATAAACTCAACCGCTCATCCAAAATCTCCATAATGCCCTCCTTGATCGTACCAAAGATCACAAGAGTTTGGTGAAGAATGCAACGCATAATCTCAGATGAAAGGAACTCCCTTGTCTGATCATCCAACTGCCCGACTCCAGAACCTGAGCCCGAGCCCTCACCAGCACTAGAACTGCCAACCGCTCTGCCTCGAAGAGTCACCATACTGAAAATAGACCATATAAACCATCAGAATTCGCATCAAAATATATCGAGGGATCACATACTCTACAAGCTTACTGGTTTCATCACAACTCTCCTTGACTCGAGTACGGATCCTATGCTTCCAGTAGTACATGCCCATACTACCTTCCACATATATCCGTACTTTCCTCAAGGATTGCCTTGAATCCGCCAAGTCACTTTATATTCATATAATTATCCCTCATCAAGATAAGGCTCTCAGCACTAAATCTCTTCCTAGGTTTCCTAGGGAAAACTCCACACCACTCTCTGTCATCAGTTGCAGAAGGAACTCCCGCTAACTCCCTCTAACTAGCTCACGCATACAATTACATATCACCAAAATCAGATAATTCTTTGAATGAAAGGTCTCACACTACAACGGTTGGACTCAAACAAGAGTTGCGCGATAGAGTTAAAACCTAACCTTCTAAAATTATCTAGTATTAGTAATATGTAACTTAGAATATTCACTTACTAGTTAGCTGAAACTAGTTAGAACTCCTAAAAATCACAAAGCAATAAGCATTCGAGCATCAAGTAATCAGAACCAAGCATAACCTAATCAGGCCATCCTATCACTAACTGATCAGTACTAGCATGCAAGTCTACAAGCTCATACAATAGGCATACAAAGGCATCTGTCCTAGCATTCTATCATGTAAATATTAAGCAGATTCTTATCCCTAACTAGCATACGATTCACAAATTCACAATTCAAATCATATTAGATAACATGCATGAGTATTTTGGGAAAACTTACTTTAGCTCGGTCGATTGCATGCACCACACCCTTTCTTCTGTTAGAAAACTCTTTTCTTTAAATACATTTCTTTTTAAAAACTTTACCAAATCCTCAATTGGAGTTCGGACACACCCGAGAGTATGTCCGAATCCCTTAAACCAAGGCTCTAATACCAACTTGTAACGTCCTAAAAATAAGACCCAAAAATTTCATTTTTAATTTTATAAAAACAATAACTCAAAACATTGTCATAAAACCCAAAAGACCAAAATATGTCAATACGTCATATCATATCAGAGTAAATCTCAGAATGCGGAAAAAGGCGGTGTGTGCTCTGCAATCATCCTGAGCTCTTCCCTTTCGATCCTAAAGTACCTGAAACATAAATTGAAAATTGTAAACTCGAAGCTTAGTGAGTTCCCTAAAATACCACGTACCATACATAAATAACCACATAGTATCCCCACGCCCCACATCGGGCCTCCCCTGGAATCGAGTCCCACTCGGCCTTGCGGTCGCCCGACATCGAGTCGGACTCGAATTACAAATCTGTCATTCATTAGGCCCCGCCTGACATCGGCTGCCGCCCGGTACACATAATAAACATATAACATATAATCATGCTAACAAATGCAATAATCACAAAACAATAGCATACAATACAGTCATCGGGCCTCGCCCGACATCGAGCCTCGCTCGGTATACATACTAGCACATAACACATGCAACAGTCATGCATACATCCAGCATCCTATCATAAATAATCATAGGATGACATTGGAGCCTGTGATCCACTAAACACAGTGAGAAAACTCACCTCAGACTGCTGAATCTCACAGATAAAACTCTGACGACTGGCTCCTAAAATCCCCGCGCTATAATCACAAAATAACATCCAATTATTAATTGGATCCCAACTCACACTAAGAGTCCAAACTAGGGTAAAAGAAATTTTTACCCTTTCCTAACATGGCCCAAGGAGAAGGCCTAATCCAACTGTCCAAAAAGCCTAAATTCCAAAATAATCACCCAAAGCCCAAATATGACCCAATTTTCCAAAATAGGCCTAAATCCCTTCATGGGTTTTCAACCAAAAGAGTCCAATAAAATATCAACAACCCAACAATAGAATTCTGATGGCCCAACAAGGACCAAGACTACTAAAGTCCAAAATGGGCCCATTTCCGAGAAGCCCACAATTCTGAAGCCCACTGCTACGTTCGTAGGGCGTACTCAACTTGTACGCTTAGCGTACTCGCTTTGGGGCTTATACATGTAGCGTACCAGCTTGTACGCCCAGTGTACTCCCCATCTTGGCCAACTTCCCTCATTCAGCTCTTAATCGATTAAGACTTCAAACCAACCCTTAGATCTGACTTCCTTAAGGTGTTTTATCACGTAAAGTCGACAACTTTACGTGCATTCATGGCTTAATGGGCTATAGAGCTCAAAAGAGCTTAACAAATGACTTAACACATGCATGAGTCCATAAATACCATAATGTTTGCATTTTTATGCATAAGGGGTACTCAAAACGTCCAAATCTACAAGATTTAGCTTCTACAACGACCTTAACTCATCAAGACCAACCAAAAGGGACCAAAATAACCATAAACAGGCTAAAGAGTAGATCAATGCAAAGAGTAGACAAGGTATGGACTTTATACCTCAAAAGTCACCAAAAGTTTAAGATAAATTTGGATCTCTAAGCTATCCTCCAATGAATGAGTGTTCACACTTCTTCTTCTACCACTTCAAGGTGCACAAAACTCACCATAGTTCAAAACTAAGGCTCAAAAACACCACACAAGGCAAAGGGACGAATTAAGTTTTTTAAAGGTATGGAGGCTGGTTAAATAAGGCCAAATGAGGCTATCATATGGCTTATATAGGGTACAAGCCCTAAAATTAGGGTTTCACAAATGCTCACATATGCTATGCGTACTCCCCTTACGTCCAGTGTACGTGGAAGAGCTCTACGACCAACATCGGGCTAGTACGCTGAGCGTACCACCTAATACGCCCTACGTACTATCTGAGGGACCAATTTTGCAAAATTTCAATATGAAGGGTTAAACATGAAATTTACCAAAATCAAGTGTTACATTATCCTAAGTTGTAGCTTCAATCAAATAAGAATAATTTATTTCGATGGTAGATTGTGCCAGTAAGATGGAATCGAATCCAGTTATCATATTTCTTTCTTAGTTTTTATCAATTCGTGTAGTTTTAGTCAATAAGGTAGGGATCATCAAAACACCAAACCATCCAATGTAAAGACGGATTTCGGTGTTGGTTATCTACATAAATAAGCGAAGCCATAGGCTTTCACATCTCTCTAAAATTGTAGTCATGGTAAAATCTTGGTTTATTAAAGGGACTCCCAGGCGTACAAATTTTCAAATGGAAAGTTGAAGGCTTGTTATTGAACAGTATAACATGACGTATATGGTTATGTCAACCAATATCTATCTAGATCTAGTTCAATTTTTTTGTAAATCAAAAGCAGTTTACAAAAATAATAAAAGGATTTCTATACACTATCATATAATAGAATTTCACTATGATATAGGTGTTCCCGAGATTCGATCCCGAAAATAGTTGGATGGTGAAGATAGTTTCCTTGTTAAATTTAAACATATTAAAATCCATCCTCAAGTCGTGCTTGCATTTTTCATTTCACACGACTTTCCCTCTAGATACATCTAAATGTCAATTCCTTCATTAGACAAGACAAGGTTGAATACTCAATTGATTTCATCCTTACTACATACTACATTATCATTTCATAATAGAAATATACAGTTTTTTTAGCTCTTCATTATTTATATTATTCATTAGATTATTTTGTGGTGAAATTTATATTTACGAGGGTTTATAACAAATCATTCATGGTTGACCAAATCATTGATACAAATAATATCCAAATATCAAAAATTTGAAAGCCATATTTCGACACGAAAGTTTTCAGGATGCCACTAATAAACAAAGAATGGCAAGCAATTTTCTTTGTGTGGATCCTATTTCAGTGGGAACTGGATGAGTCTATCGACCTATACGTCTTGTTTTTACTGCTATACACAGAGTTACTCCATGTATGGCTTGACATAAAATAGATTGTGGATTTGTTTCTGTCTTTTGTTGAATCTTTTTCACAATTTGATAGATTATTTGATAATCCAATTTTTTTCTGTGTTTCAGAATATGGTTAAGCAAGATGTTAACTAATCAATTACGATAAATAGGATCAGGTTTTGTTATTTTTTCTTCTACAGTACCTCGACGTGACATGAGCGTAAAAGGGGTTCAAGAATCAGTTTCCTTTTTATAAGAGCTAAAATCTCTTATTTTGGCTTTTTTACCGCATATTGTAAGGTGGATCTCGAAATATATGAAAGATCTCCTTCCAACCTATCCATACGACTTTCATCGAATATGATTTTTTTGCAGAATTCTTATGTATCTATGAGATCGAGTATGTAATTTTGTTTACTCACTTTATATGGATATATGGATCGGTTTAAACCAAAATTAGGGTAATTTATAAATTAGAAATAAGAAATAATCATGTTTAATTGGAGACTATATTAATTAAATGGTTGAGTATGTTATATTGATATATGGACCAGTTTAAACAAAAATTAGGGTAATTTATAAATTAGAAAAATAACGTTTTGAATAATATATTGTATTTATGAAAATAATGACACTTAAATCTAATTATTTGTTTAAATAGATTTCAAATTAGAAAGAATGATATCGTTTGGGGACTAAACAATTATATACAATATTGGGTGTCAAGTGAAGTTTTAACCACGGTCCAAAAAGCTTAATTAAGTTAGAAACAAGTAAAATATATTTATACCACATACTATAATAATTATATATTTGGTTTCATAGGATAATTTGATGAATGAAAAGGCAAAGTTTGAGATGGTGACATCTTCAGATCATGTGAGTTTTAATGAACTTTCTTATTGTGTGGACTATGTGATTATGTTATGTACAACCATGAATAGTCTCTCAGAGGGAAGTGCTAGTTGTGTCGTGGTACAAACCCACGAAAAGTCTCTTAAGTGAGGGAAGTGGTTATGGATTGGACAACTGGAGAAAATCCTCTCAGAAAGGGAATCCAATTGTTTCGGTTTGGATGGCCATGTATGGACGGTCGTAGGATGGACTACTAGAGAATAGCCTCGTAAGTGAGGGAAGTTCTAGTTGTACTATCTGGGGTAGACGATTATGATAGCATACGTTATGTGTTTAGTTATATGTGATAAAATGTAAGTAATATGTGATTTATTATTTGATGTTTCTTGTTATATATGTACTACATATTATTTGTATAATAGGTGTGCGTTGTGATTAATCACTCAGCCATAGGCTTACAGTTGCTACTTTATGTTTTTAGTTGTAGTTCCTTCAGGTTTGAAGGGCAAGTAGCTGTCATGATTAGATTATCTGGACATTCTTGGAGGGGTATGACATCTAGTTTATCTATTTATTGTTATGTTATGGTTTTCAAGCAAGACTTAGCTTCTATATTTTTATTATGATTATGTTGATTTGACGTGAGAATATGATTTTATGGTTTATTAATGATTATAAATAAAACCATTTGGTAAAACCAACACTAAAAATTTTCAAATAATTTAGGGTTGGAATTTGGGATGTTACAAGTTGACAATTTCATTTAAAATAATTCATTCCATATTTTGCATCAACTGCTCAACAATTTCATCCAATAATTAAGTCATATATCCACGGTCCGCTATAGTACCATGTGGTGGAACTTGTCTTCATCATCGTAAATGGGGACATTGTTATTTCCAAACGAGACATTTGGTTCATCATATCATGCAAAATTCTCATCACTCAGTCCTTTTTTCTTATAAAATTATGAAGCGCGGAACTTTCAACGGTAATGTTTCTGTATATAACCAATGAGAATTGTGACATCCTCTTCAATATAAGGAATAGTGCTCCCAAGAAACCAAAAGTACACTCAATGACATTACGAAGTTTTGCATGTGCATGGTTAAACTTTTCTTTATTTGTTAATGCATGTCTTTGATTAAAATCTCCAACCCAATAGCTAACATTATGACATAGGGCTATAAATCTTCAAAAGTGTAATAATGCATAACATTAATTAGTTTTCAAACTAAGATAAATGTATTTACATAGCCATAAACTTACTTGGTGGTTGAAATAGGAATGGTGCATGTTGATTTGCTAATGCTTCTGATAATATTCTAAAATCATGTGATATCCCTTCCTAACCGGCCACACCAAACGTAAAAATCATGTTGAAGTCACAAATTGCAAATACATATGGTAACAATTGCCTTTTCCCTACCTCTATATAAATCTTGTTTCGTAGCAGGGACAACAACATGTATCAAAGTGTCATCAAGTACACACACTACTCTTTTGAAAATACATCATAGCCTCTTATTATGTATCAGAAGGTTTGGATTCGGGTTAAAAGAAGTTGGTATTATAATGTATTTTCCAAAAAACATAATTTCGTCCAACACTTCATGAAAAGGTTTGTGAATTGTTTACTTTAAGTGTTGAAATCTATGCTTCATAATCACGTAAAATTGGTTATGACCAATCATGATAAAAAACATAAACATCTTTTCCTCAAGCAATACATGTTTGCTATTCTTTAATGATTAATTTACTCTAAAATGGCAACATAGTCGGAGAAAATATTCATAGGACATGCGTAATATTTCAACACATTGTAGATGATTACGTTCCAATATCTCTAACATGTATTCACATCCTGTCATTTTCGAATGAATGTCCCACACTCGTTTCACACCCATCTTAAAAAAATAACGGTCATACAATTACATTAGAATTACGAGAAATGTATTTTGTTCGTGATCTATTATAAACCTATTAATAAACAAAAGTAGAAATTAAAAACATTATATTAACCACAATCCAAGTAACAAAAACCATAGCATTAAACAAAATCCAACTAGCAAAAACCATGACATTAACCAAAATTCAAGTAGCAAAAACCATAACGTTAACTAAAATTCAAGTAGCAAAAAACATAACATTAACCAAAATCAAGTAGCAAAAAACATAACCAAGTAGTTCCAACACAAAAAATTAAAACTAAAGGACAATCTTTCCATCCTTTAGAACCCCTAAACTAGTAGCAGTTATCTTTATCCATCCTCTTAATATCTTCGGATCTGGAAAAATTTATCCACATCTCTCTAATATCCATGGTCCTTCCAAAAATGTGATAAGCACCAAAACGAAGAGGTCCTATTAGGCTTAACTCAAGAAACTCTAACTTCTCTAAACATTAGGAACTGTATACCCTTTAGTCAAATGTCATAGAGCTTTTTTTCATATCAAGTGCTAAATCATCAACATATATATAAGCTTTAGGTGAGGCACCAAAAGACGGATTAGGTGACGCACAATCAAACCTTTACTATTCTATCTCAAAATTCATTTAGTTGCATTTAATGTTTGTGGTATATGCATTTGTAATGGTGTAAAAGGAAATAAGGATGGAAAAGAAAAGATGTGAATCATACGATGAGAGAATTAATTCGGCGAGGTAAATTTCAAAAGAAGGATTTCAATGTGGGCTACTAGAGTGTCGAAAAAGGCGAAGACGAGGACATGCAGTTGCAAAGAGTGAGAATTTGATCTAAATATTTTTATCGATGGCTCGATATAAAATAATGACACATAATACATACAATGGTTTCATGTTAACTGGTTGCATCATTTGTATTTGACTTAAAATGTTGTGTATTATTTTGTATAAAATTCAACATTAATGCATAATTTATCCAACCTGCTACACAATTTTTGGTCGATTTATATCCAGGATGTACCACATTCAGTATGATTTTTTTATGTTTCATCGTTAATTAGGTGTAACACCCATTTTCCAGAATAGATTGGTTGAGGGTGTAGAAGGATTAAAGGTAGGGTTTTTGGGAAGAGCCCTGTGTCACAACATGATGAATGGAGCATCACGAAGTGACGTGCCAATTGGATGATCGCGTTTTTGGGATGGTTGTCATGACGTCATGAAAGGTTTATCACGACGTGACAACAGTTGCAGTCAAAGCCCATGATCTTTTAGGGTTTCCTCCATTTTTAGGCCCCCAAACTCAAGGTTTAGGTTATCCTCTTCAGCCTCCAACCCTCTCAATGAAACTCTAGCCTCCATTGATGAGTTATTGAGCTTATGGCGGTGTGTTGGTGACTTGAAAGAGAAGGGATCATCCATGGTGCTTAGATCCAACTTGCTAGCCTCATTATCATCTTCTAGCAATTTCTGTGGACCTTTGTGTGTATTCAAGCTCCAAGATTTATAATTACTTGTTGCAAGATCTAGACTTTTATGTATTATTCTCCATGTTTAGGCTAGTTGGAGTGTTGGGACTCCATAAAGTTGACAACTTTATCGGTCCTTAGAGTCCCTTTGGGGTTAGATGTGCTAAATCTGAAGATTGGTGGAGTGTTGAACTTGTGCATGAGATTTTGACCTCTTTTTCATCATTTGTGAAATAATTTGAGCTCAGGACTTGCATAGGGCATGCATTTCTTTAAAGAAACGATTTCATTGGCTATTGGGGTGTAAGGAAGCCTTCCGGAGGAGATGAGTATGTGTGGATTAATGGCTTAAGGGCTTAATCCATTATATTGTACAAAACTTGTTCTTAGGACATGACGATATACATGTTACGTCATGACATTTGAAGTCCTTTCAATTGTTTTCTCCGGATGTTCCCACGACATGACCAAGAGTCTCCCATGACATGGTGAGGGTTGACCTTTAACTTTTGTTAACCGTTGACCGTTGACTTATTCATCAGTTTGACCTTGGGTCAAATTTGAAGGAATTCAGTTATTGATTAAGGTTCCACATTGATTTGGTGATGGTCGATTCGCGGGGTAGTTAGTGCAGGAGTGAGCATGTTGTTGTGTTTACTTGGGTCTTCGATTCATGTGAGTTTCCTCACTATACTATGTATTATAGTTTATATCCTTGTATGTTAGGATATAGGAGTGGTGATGTACTTGTTGGAGTATAAGTAAGATGGTGACCATGTAGTGGAGTGCCATGGGGCTGTATCTTGTTAGATTTAGCAATGCATTCCTTAGTAATCTACCAGTAGTGGGGTAGTATGTTGTATAAAGCCGGGTATGTGATATTGAGCTGTTGGACAAGTAAACTAGGGTAGATAGCCTCCTGTGCTTATGTGTTTACTTGATTTCTTGCTGGTTTCATATTTCGACATATTATAGTGCAGTTGGATTGATGCAGTACTGCTTTGTGTTGTAGGACAATAAAACACAGAGCAATCCAGTCTTATGTTGTGGGCCCGAGGTCAATCCAGTCATAAGCGATAGGCTCGAGAGTGATCAAGTCTTATGTTGTGGGTTGGGGGTAATCTAGTCATAATTTATAGGCTTGGGAGCAATCAAGTCTTATGTTGTAGGTCGGGGGCAATCCATTCATAAGTTGTGGGCTCAGGGGCAATCCAGTGTTCAGGCTGTGGGCCCGGGGGCAATCTCGTCTTTGTGTTGTGGGCCTGGTGTGCATGCATCGTATGTATATTGTGGTGTGAGGTATATTGGGGGAACTCACTAAGCTTTGACTTACATTCGTGGATTAAATGTTTTTCACGTACCAGTGGTGATCGTGGGAAGGCGAAGGCGTGAGTGTACACACTCATCGGCAACCATGAAGATTCCGCTTTGAACATATTACTATGATTTTTAGACCAGTGTATCTTGGAACAAATGGTTTTCTTAAATGAGATTTTATAAATGTGAAGTTTTACCTAAATAAAAAATGGAAAATTTTTGTTGTGAGAATGGGGCGTTACAAGTTGGTATCAGAGCCTTGGTTTGAGGGATTTGGAGGAACACTTATGTGAATCCAAACTCAAAATAGGATCCTAGAATTTTCACAAATGTTTTTGAAAAGAAATTTTAATAAAATGGTTGGATTAGGGACTTGGGTCGGTCTCTTGTCATGTTCTTGTTTGATTGTTGGCTTGGGATCATAAACGTGGACCTCTGACTTAACCTTGGTTTTACAAGAAGATGCGATGTGTACAGTTAGCCAGAGCCCGAACATGAAAGTGATTTCAAAAATACCCATACTTGTTATATATGTTGAATTTGAATTTCATGATATGTGAATTGTCGGAAATACTTGCTAGGGGATATGCTAAGGATTCCTTCAGGTACTATATGACAACATTGCCTGATTTTTATGATGCCTAGGGAATTCCTTGTTATGTGCTATTTGATTTTGTGAATTGCTAAGTGTATGTTGTATAGTTGTATACGGTTAGGATTATATAGCCCTAGAATAAGTGGCTTAGACTTATTTTATGTTCCTTGTTAAGTTATGGGCTTATGGTAGAGTCATTTATTAGACAATCTATTTGATCATATATTGTGTACAACTAGCATGCACAAAGCAACTAGTAGAGCGGAAGCATGATTGGGAAGAATCCTAAGAGGAGCACCTAGGAAGTTAGTTGCATCCCTTAGGAGAATATGGGTTTCATTGTGTAAGGTCATAGCTTATGATCTGATGAGTCAAACACTCTACACTATCTGTTAGCGTCAGCCTCAACTACGAAGACAGCGCCAACGTATCAAGCTTATCAGCGTCAGCTTATAGCATAGTTATTCTATGTAATATTTTGTATATTACGTAATGATATAGATAAGTATAGAATAGATCACAGACCTAGTATCTTTGTGATAAGATCGATTCTTAGTATAGATGAGATACAATCCCTTTAATTATTGGATTGTTATGTATAGATTAGTATATATACAACATTATGGAAAACCCTAATGTTGTGAACACGACTTGGTGTTGTAACCGTCTTTGTGACAACCGTCTTGTTGGTGAGGACAAAACCTCTTTCTTGGTGAAAGAAACAATTTAGAGAACTCTATGTGTCTTTTAATTTAAGTTCTTTATTTTTTGTTGTTTGAGTTTCTCTTTAGTCTTATACTTGAAGTGTATCCAATCGATACAAACCTTCACGATGTGCCTAGGGGTGGTCTGGTGCAGTGACTTAGGAACTTGAGATGAATTCTAAGTTGACTACGGATAGGCGTGGAAGGTAGTGTGGGCCTGTACTACTAAAAGCACAGGATCCACATTGTAACGCCCGTAGATTCGGGCTAGTCAATTTAGAGATAATAAGCGTCAAAAAAATAATTTTTTGACAGAAGATTATCTTGGACAAATAATCTTAACAGAAGTTATAGTATATGTGACAAGGATTCCGTATATATAAAGAACGCTAAAATTCGACTTCAAATGAAGAAGTTATGCTTCTTCGACGTTTTGCGATTAAACTGGCACGACTCTGCGTATCGTAAAAAGTGAATTTTTGATAAATTACTTTTTAGCCTTAGTAATCTAAATGAAAATCATAGTATTCGTTAAAAATAGAGCGTGCATATAGAGAACGTCTAGATTTGACTTCAATAGAGGAAGTTATGATTTTTCGAAGTTTCAGTGCCGCAGTGTGGGCACAAAAATCAAATTTTAGATCGGTCGATTTTTAGATGAAATAATCTAAATGAGAATTGAAGATCTCATTAATAGGAGTTCAACGATAAAAAGACTGTCGAAAATGGAGTACGTATGTAGAAGTTATGAATTTTACACGGTCATTAGCAGTGTAATCTTTTCAGACTGTTAAATTTTAGATCGGTCGAGAACTAGCCGATGGGGTCAAAATAAAAGTTGCAGTACTCGAAAATACCTACACGTGGATATAAAGAACGCAAAAAAGAGCTCATATATAAAAGTTATGAATTTTTGAAGATCTGCAGTTTTACATGCGTCTAGTGCCACGTGTCAGCAGATACGCAACCTTGGTGCCTAAGCAAGCTCAAGACATTAGAGGCATGTATCACGATGTGAGAGACCCCTGGGCAGCCTATAAATAGAGCCGAATTTCACTCATTTCTTTACACATTTCCATTCTATTCTCTCCCAAACCCCCAAAGTCCCAAGACCTTTCTCTACCACTTCGTAAGTGTTAGTTGCGAAGCTTCGGAGCGCCAGAAAGCCTTGAGAAATAGAGCTTTTGGTTTTGAATTTCTGCCTGCGCAGAGTCCGGTTTCTCGCTAAACCTCCTGTAAGTTGAGTTATGATTACCGTGATTTAAGTATAACTTATGTTTAAGTTCATTATCGTTATTATGAACCTATAAACAAGATTTATCAGTGATTCCAAGTCGTTATACTGATTAGTATACTTATGGAGGAGATGTCTAGAATGGTCATGTTGGCTTGGTTGTTGGATTTCAGAAAAGCTATACGCCGAAATGATCATGCCTCCCAACTGTCCTGTCTGGCTGATCCTTACTTGATAGATCTTGAAGTAGACTTTAAATTAATGATTAATCTAGACTAATAATTTGTCACAATAAATATTACACTAAGACTTAGTGATAATAATACTAGGTTACATCAAAGGAAAAGATAGTTGCTAGGAGCGAAGCGTTGTCCGAGTTTCGATTCATCACTTTAACAAGTGAGTGCATAGTTACTTTCATCTTACACGTTGATATGAAGTATTTAATATAAATACATGCTATATGTGCCTATTATCTGTGTTCCTGATATCTATGCTAAATGAACGATTTATACATGTTTTACTTGATTTAAACCGTATATGTATTTTTATAGCTATAAATATATTGGGTAAAGATGGGTAGATGAAAGATGATATAGATGATGAAAGATGAAAGGTGAAATAGCTGATGAGAGGCCTTGACTTTAAAGATGATGTCATCTAGCCGAGTATAGATGACAACCATATACTATTCTAGAAAGTCTAGTGGAACGCTAGCAGGCTCGCAACCTGTAGGTATTTGTAAACAATGTGTTCATCAGATGTACTCTAAAAACCCGTTGACATGTATTGTGGGTGGACTCCCTGAAATAATGTTATCAATAAAGAAGATAGACGCTGGAACTTATGGACTTAGTGCCTAATAGATAAACACTGAATGCTATGGACTTAGTGCCTAGTAGATAAACCCTAACAGCGATGGACTTCGTGCCTATTCCTTAGGACAAACCCTTAGGATTAAATATAGAAGAATACCTACTGAAAAGTATCATGGAGGAATCCCTGAACTAGTACTGTCAGCATAGATGATCCTTCGGGTAGATCCTTAAGAATAAAGAAGATAATATGGATGGGAAATTGGGTTAACTGTTTGAAGATTAGACATATTAATTATATTATTGTGGGTTGAGAACCCTATGTACTCACCAGGTTTCCCAACATGACTTACTCAATTTATTGTATCATATGTAGCGATATTACAGATACATTCTGCTGAGAGATTCAAGGAGTATTAGGCCACTAGTTTAATTACTATAAGGTTTGTAATATTTCGTTATGCTTATGTTTATGTATTGACAATGACATCCCAACATTTTAATATAAATAAAATACATTTCCTCGGAAATGATTTGATAATATCATTATCATGTTTTTGGGAAAAAATTCCGCAATATTATTCTTCAAAAAGGATACTTGATTTTTAAATAAGCATAAACAATTCGGTCTTTTGGGTGAGACAAAGAAGCTGAGTGGGTTAGGTTGGGAAACCTAGTGAGATACATAGAAATTTCAATCCCATAATGTTATAATATATATGTATATATATATATATATATATATATATATATATATATATATATATATATATATATATTTCAATGATATTGAAAAAACTAATTATTACCAAACAATATAGATGTGCATCCGATTTGGATACCTACATACCTTCATACTTAATCCTACCCGCACCCAATCGATCCTCACAGATCCTAGTCTACGATTATCAGGAGGGATTATCTTGCTTGATGAACCGATTAGAATATGCAAACATACCATTACAATTGTCTGATCGGGACCTACCGTTTCTGGTTATCCAAGAATATGCAAACATACTATTACAATTGTCAGATCATGACCTACCATTTCTGGTTATCCAAGAATATGCAGACATACCATTACAGTTGTCTGATCGGGACCCACCATATCTGGTCATCCCAAGGGGAACATTATATCGTACTCTCGTACGGAGCTACCGTACATCAACACCTGTAAGTGTCAAGCAACATAATTCTACTCTCCCTTCCTAACTTACACACATACGTCCTAAATGAGACTACCCGATATCAAAATTAATT